>NC_133113.1:0-37500 GCF_022965805.1 Primulina eburnea | reverse complement strand
CACCGACGGAGACAAAACGGTGACCCATCCAAAACCAAAGGAACAAAACACGGAAAGTGCAAGTGTCTGGCCCAAGTTGCACTGCTCAAATGTGAGAGAAAAAACAACCTCCAAGGACAAAAAACCTGCAAGAAAATAAAATACATATATAAAGATACAGAAAGAGATCCAAAAGGACGAAGGGGCTGCAAATGGCTAAGAATATCTGGATCTGAGGTAAGGGAGTCCTGAACGATCAGAACGGGCAAGGATGGAGATGTGGCTGGGTAAGGAAGGACCTAACTCTAAGGTAAACTGCCTAAGGTCATGGGCCCTAGCCGCCAAAGCATCCGCCACCGAATTACCCTCCCGGTATATATGCGAGATAAGAACCATACGCCCCCTCAAGAGAACCAAAATCCTCGACACAATGTGATCTAACCCCCAACGACATTGACGAGAGCGGAGGATCTGAATAGAAATCTGTGAATCAACCTCGATCCAAAGAGGGAAAAGAGAAAGATCAGAACAAAGGATAAGACCCCTCCAGACCGCCCAGAGTTCCGCTCGGATAGTAGACCCAGCTCCAATGAACTCACTGAACGATAGCAAGACCCGCCCAGAATGATCACGAACGACGCCACCAACCGAGGAATCCCCAGGATTCCCTCTCGAACTCCCATCCACATTCAGCTTAAAACAACCAGACGGCGGCCGAAGCCAACGAACAATCGCCGTCCGATGATATCTGTGTAAGCAAACTGAAATCCCCAGCGATCGCGCCACCTGGAAAAAACCCACCCAATGCTTGGGTTTGACAGTACGCGCAGAATGGGCGAGGCGCAGGTATGACAAGATCTGGAACTTCACCGTCTCTCCAGAAATGGAAAGCTGGCGGTGCTTCGCATCATTCCGAGCAGTCCAGAGAAACCACAAAATAATGAAAGGGAGAAACTCCCTCACATGGCCCCCTGGAGCCCAGACCAGATCCCTCTTCCACGCACTAAGGAATAACCTGAAATCCTCAGTGTCAGGGATACGAACCCCAAAGACAGCGCCAAAAAAATGCCAAACATGGCGAGCCACCGGGCTGCGAATAAACACATGTGTGAATGTCTCAGACATATCACAACACTGACAACGAGACGCTAACGCAAAGCCACGGCGCTGAAGCACCTCATCAACTGGGAGCCACTGATGCCAAAATCTCCAAAGAAAGAATGACATCGTAGGCCTCAACCAACTACCCCAACAGGGCCGATTAATATCAGAGATCGGGGCGTGCAAACGGATCAACTCCCAAGCGGACTTGACTGAAAAAGCACCATCGGAGCTATGGATCCAACGAGCCGAATCCACCTCTCCCGAAAGAATCGGGACCAACATAATCTGCTCCGCAATAGAAGGAGCCACAACTGAACAAAGGAGGTCAAAATCCCAGGTTCCTTCCGAAAGAAAATGGGAAACCCGGGCCCCACGATCCCCACAGACCTCAGTCTGCCTGGACAAGGGGACATCTCCGAACCAACAATCATCCCAAAATGAAGCCTCTCCATGGCCGACACGCCAGCGAATACCACTCTCCGCACGAGGCCTGATATGGAGCAAACGCCGCCAAGTGGGAGAGATAAGACCACAAGAAGAAACACAAGCTGGGTGCGCCAGGAGACAATATTTCCTCATCAAAAATTTGGCCCAGAGGGAGGATCCCTGCCTGAACCGAAACCACAATTTGATAGAGAAGCTATCCACAAGATCTTTCAATCTGCGGAAGCCAAGACCCCCCTCATCCACAGGGAGGCAAGCCCGAGACCAGCGAGCCCAATGCCATTTCTTCTCCAAGGGCCTGGATCCCCAAAGAAAGGCATTAAAGGCTCTCTCAAGTTTTTCCATGACAGCCAACGGAGGCTGAACAACCTGAAACAAGTATATGGGCATCGAGAGGAGCACGCTACGAATGAGAGTCATGCGGCTCCCCGGAGAAAGAGTACGAATCTCCCAACCCTCCAGCCGCCTCCTAACAGACTGTAAGAGGGGCTCAAAAAGAGAGCACGACCTATTTCCTCGAAATAAAGGAACTCCGAGGTACTTAATCGGCAGATGACCCTCCGCAAATCCAGTGATACGCAAAAGTCTAGAGCGAAGGCGCTCAGAGCATCGCGGAGGTAAAATCAGGGAACTCTTGACAGCATTAACCAGCTGTCCCGAACAGTTCTCGTAGTGATGCAGAAAGTCTAAAAGACGCTGCATCCCACGAGACCCACCATTGGCAAAAATAATGATATCATCAGCATAGGCCAGGTGGGAAACCGGAAGATCACAACAAGAACGGTACCTAATAGCAGGATGACGCAAGTAGAGTCTGTCAAGGCCACGCGAAAGATACTCCGCCCCTAAAATGAAGAGAAGGGGAGACAATGGATCTCCCTGCCGGAGGCCCCTGGTAGAGCCGAAGAACCCCGAGAGAGAGCCATTGATATTAACGGAGAAATGACAATGAGAAATACAGGCCGAGACCAAAGCCACAACCTGCTCAGAGAAACCAAAATGACGCAAAACATCAAAAAGGAAAGGCCATTGAACCCGATCATAGGCCTTAGCCATATCCAACTTCAAAATAACATTACCACCACGATTGGGGAGAGTGAGACTATGAGTGAGCTCCTGAGCAAGGAGGATGTTATCAGAAATCATCCGTCCGGGAACAAAAGCACTCTGATTCAAAGAAATGAGTCTCTCCACCACAGCCCGCAGCCGAGAGTACAACAACTTAGAAATGATTTTGTTCGTGACATTACACAGGCTGATCGGACGAAAATCCGACCAAGCCCGAGCACCCTCGACTTTTAGGGTTTAGGGTTTAGGGTTTAGGGTTTAGGGTTTAGGGTTTAGGGTTTTTTTTTTTTTTTTTTTTTTTTTTTTTTTCCGGAAAACACCGCCGGATGCGGGGGGGTTAGGCAGACCCCTACCTGTATATATCCACAAAAAAAAAAAACAGTAACAAATACAGAATAAGAAAACCTAAAAGAGGAGGTGGAAAAGACCAAACCTCCCCAAAAAGGCTAAAGCAGTAGAAACATAAATACAAAGCAACCTAGGGAAGGAAATACAAAAGCAAAACGACCCTAGGAGGCTACCAATATGCAACATCTGCTAATCAAAAACGAGGAGCACTATGAACAACCAGCTGAGGAAGTCAAAATGATAACGATGAGATGAACGCAGAGCCCATGAAAATGCTCTCATCCCGAAACTATCATCCTGAAGAATCCAATCTGTCAATATAAATATCATCTGGTAGGTAACAAGTGGACCACTCCCACTCGGCAAAAGAAAGTCTGGCCAGGAAGTCACTATACAATGGCGATCACAGAGCAAAAAAGAGATCGCAATCCCGCCAGAACGAAAGATATCCAGCGTCTGAATCAAAAGAGCAAAGAGCTCGATCCCAAGAAGTAGGAGTCTAACGAGCATGGCATAAAACGCAGAAGATCCTGTAGAAAGCACCCCATGACTCCACCATGACATCCAGGAGACACCTCTATAAAAACTGATACGGCGGCGAAAGAGAACCAGCAGAAAACGTCCGCCAGGAACCATGAATGTGCCAAAGTAAAGCACCAACAGCAATAGATCAGAAACCCACTCGGAACAAACAAGGATAACCACATCATGTGCAAGTGTCTGGACCCACTTGCACAAACTATATGGAAGTGCTAAACAACCTCCAAGAACACTAACCTGCAATAAAATAAATAGATATATATATAAATAGATATATAGTCAGAGAACATAAAGAAATAGATCCAAAAAAAGGAAGGGTCTCAAATGGCTAAGAGGATCTGTTTCTGAGGTATGGAAGCCCAGAACGATCAGATCTAGCAAGGATGGAGATGTCTGGAGGAAGGGAAGGACCTAACTCTAAGGTATACTGCCTAAAAGTATGTGCCCTCGCCGCCAAGGCATCCGCCACCGAATTCCCTTCCCGGTAAATATGCGATAAATGAACTGAACGCCCCCTCATCAGCAAACGAATCCGTGTAACAATATGCTCAAGATCCCAAGTACACCGACGGGAGCGAAGTATAAGAAGAGATATACGAGAGTCAGTCTCAATCCAAAGAGGGAATAAATGAAGATCAGAAGAAATGAGAAGACCCCTCCAAATAGCCCAAAGTTCTGCCCGGATATTGGTCCCAACTCCAATGAACTCACTGAAAGAAACCAGCACCTGACCAGAGGAGTCACGAACAACACCACCAATAGTAGAAGCTCCAGGACTACCTCTCGAACTCCCATCCACATTCAGTTTGAAGCACCCAACCGGCGGTCTCAACCAACGGACAATCGCCATTTTATGTACCCTGCGCATATCAACAAAAAACCCAAGCGACCTCGCAGCATGTAAAACACCACGCCAGTGCATGGGCTTAACAGTAGACGCAGCGTGAGCTAGACGCAAATAGGACAAAATCTGAGACTTAACAGTCTCCCCAGAAATGTGCAAATGACGGTGTTTCGCATCATTCCTAGCTGTCCAGAGAAACCATAAAACAATGAAAGGCAAAAACTCCTTCACGTGGCCTCTAGGTGTCCACCCCGGATGCCTCTTCCAAGCACTGAGGAAGAGTCTGAAATCACTAGTAAGGGGAATACGGACATGAAAAACAGCCCCAAAAAAATGCCATACAGATCTGGCAATAGGGCTGTCAATGAAAATGTGCGTGAATGTCTCAGGCATCTCACAGCACTGACATTTAGACGCCAGCTCGAAACCACGACGCTGGAGAACATCGTCAACTGGAAGCCATTGATGCCAAAACCTCCATAGGAAGAAAGACATAGTAGGCCTCAGCCAACTGCCCCAGCAAGGAGTGAATATATCAGAAACTTGGTCTCTCAGGCGGACAAGCTCCCAAGCGGATTTTATCGAAAAAACACCGTCAGAACTATGCACCCAAATGGCCAAATCGGGCTCACCCAATGCAATAGGGATCAGAGCAATAGTCTCAGCAACAGAGGGAGGAACAACTGAACAGAGGAAATCAAAATCCCAAACCCCATCTGAAATAAAGTGAGAAACACGGACACCTCGATCCCCCCTAACCGGTAACTGACTAGATAATGGAACATCCCCACACCAGATATCATCCCAAAAATTAACATCTCCCATCCCAACTCTCCATCGAATGCCAGATTCAGCACGAGGCCTAATCTTAAGCAAACGACGCCAAGTGGGAGAAATGAATCCAGCAGATGAAACACAAGCTGGATGCCCCAACTGGCAGTATTTTCTCATCATGAATTTGGACCATAGAGATGAACCTTGACGAAAGCGAAACCATAATTTAATGGAGAAGCTTTCCACAATATCTTTGAGCCTGCGAAATCCAAGACCCCCTTCAGAGACAGGAAGACATGCACGAGACCACCTCGCCCAATGCCATTTCTTATCCAAAGGTCTGGAACCCCACAAGAAACCATTGAAAACATTCTCGAGCCTCTCCATAACTGCCAGAGGAGGCTGGACTACCTGAAACATGTAAAGGGGAACCGAAAGGAGAACACTCCTAAGGAGTGTCATACGACTCCCCGGGGAAAGAGTTTTAAGCTCCCAACCCTCCAACTTCTTACTCACCATCTGCACAAGGGGATCAAAAAGAGAGCAAACTCTATTCCCACGAAACAAAGGAACTCCGAGGTATTTGATAGGAAAAAAACCCTCCCCAAACCCAGTGATACGAAGGAGACGGGAACGAGTACGAGCAGAACACCTCGGAGGCAAAATAATGACGCTCTTAAATGCATTCACCAACTGCCCCGAGCAGTTTTCATAGTGATGCAAAAAATCCATGAGATTGTTCATCTCACGAGTCCCACCATTGGCAAAAATAATGATATCATCAGCATAAGCCAGGTGTGAAAGGGGGAGATCACAACCAGATCGGTACCTAATCGCAGGAAACTGACGATAAAGACGATCAAGCCCGCACGAAAGGTACTCAGCCCCCAGAATGAAAAGTAGAGGGGACAAAGGGTCACCCTGCCGGAGACCCCTAGTGGATCCAAAGAATCCAGTGAGTGAACCATTGATATTAACTGAAAATTGGCAATGAGAAATGCAGGCAGATATCAGCGACACAACCTGCTCTGAAAAGCCATAATGCCTCAAAACATCCAACAGAAAAGACCATTGGACCCTATCATAGGCTTTGGCCATATCCAATTTCAAAATAACATTGCCACCACGGGTGGGGAGAGAAAGACTATGAGTAAGCTCTTGAGCAAGGAGGATATTATCCGAAATCACCCGCCCTGGAACAAAGCCACTCTGATTCCACGAAACAAGCCTCTCCGCCACCACCTTCAATCGAGAATATAATAGTTTGGAAATGATCTTATTGGTCACATTACACAAGCTGATAGGACGAAAGTCCGACCAAGCTTGAGCACCCATGACTTTGGGAATCAATGTGATCGTGGTGGCAGTAAACCCCTGTGGCATGGGACTACCCCGAAAGAAATCAAGAACCGCATCCAAAACATCCTGATGGACAATCTCCCAGCAATGCTGAAAGAAAGCCGAAGAGAAACCATCAGGCCCCGCCACACTATCACGATGTATGGAGAAAACAGTCGCCCGCACCTCCTCCAATGAAGGGGGGGCAGCAATATTGGCGTTCTCCAAATCCGAGATCACCAAAGGGAAATCAGAAAAATCTGGGCAAGAAAGCACAAAAGGATCCCCAGTAAGCAGGTTTTGAAAAAAGGCGGCTCCAGACTGCTGAATAAGATCAGGGGAAGTAAGGCAAGAACCATTATCCCAAATACGGAAAATTTTATTAGCCACCCGTTTTTTCTTGACCATATTGTGGAAGAGTTTGGTGTTTCTCTCACCATCCTCTAACCACCTACAAGCGGCTTTTTGCCGCCAAAAATCCGCCTCCATGGCAGTAACCCGAGCAAGGTCTTCATTGCAATTGGACAAACTAGTCCAATGCAAATCCGAAGGGTCAGCCTCGCAAACTGCCTCAGCAACCCGGACAGCCTGCTCCGCCTCAGCAAGTTTGACAAAAAGATCCCCAAAAACACTCTTATTCCACCACTTCAGGTGGCTCTTGAGGCGCTTCAATTTCACAAAAAGACGGTGCATGCCGTTCAAATGACACGGCAAATTCCAATTAAGCCGCACCGTCTGCAAAAAACCGTGGTGCCTGAGCCACATGCTCTGAAAGCGAAAAGAACTCGGCCCACTAGCAAATATCGGGACTGACACAAAAAGAGGACAATGGTCAGAGACTGTACGAATGAGGTGCTCCACACGAATAGAATGAAAATGGTTTAGGGTTTAGGGTTTAGGGTTTAGGGTTTAGGGTTTAGGGTTTAGGGTTTAGGGTTTAGGGTTTAGGGTTTAGGGTTTAGGGGTTTAGGGTTTAGGGTTTAGGGTTTAGGGTTTAGGGTTTAGGGTTTAGGGTTTTTTTTTTTTTTTTTTTTTTTAAACCGGAAAACACCGCCGGATGCGGGGGGGTTAGGCAGACCCCTACCTGTATATATCCACAAAATAAAAAGTAACAGCAGAAAGAAAACCTAAAAGAGGAGGGGGACTAAACCAAGACCTCCTCAAAAAGGCTAAAGCAGTAGAAACATAAATACCAAGTAGCCTAGGGACATAAATACAAAAACAAAATAACCCTAGACTACGACAAAAATGCGCCAGAAACTAATCAAATACGAGCTGCGCTAAGAGTCAACACGCCGAAGAAGACCAAATGATAACTGGGAGATGAGTGCAGAATCCATGGAGAAATTCTCATCTCTAAGCCATCACCCTGAAGAATCCAATCTGTCAAAACGACTCTAATCTGAAACCGAGTAACTGTATGAATCCCAGCAGGCAAAATAAGATAAGGCCAGGAAATCACTGTACAATGACGATAGAAGAGCAAAATGAAGATCGCAATCCAGCCAGAACAAAAAGGATCCAGCATCTGAAGTATAAATCTGACGAAGGTATCATAACAATGAAGAGGATCGTCCGGAAAGAATCCCTGGAACCACCACGACATCCAGTAAACTCCTGTAAAAGAACTGAGACGGCGGGCAAGGAGAAACTGCAGTAAACGCCCGCCAGGGACCAGAAGTGGACCGAAGAGAGGCCCAAACAGAAATAGCGCTCCAGGGAATATGAGAGGGCCAAAGAAGAGCACCAAGAGGGTAAGTGCGAGAGCCCACCCAATCCTGAGGAGACCAAACATGTAGTGTGCGAGTGTCTGGGCCCACTCACACCAGACTGGCAAAACGGGGGAAAAGAGAAACCCCCTAAGTAACAGTACCTGCAAAGAAAAAATATACATATACATATAGAAATACCGAAGAAATGGGTCCAAGAGAAGGGATGGGCTGCAAGCGGCTAAGAACATCGATATCTCAGGTAGGGAAGTCCGGAGGTATCCGAACGTGCAAGAATGGAAATGTGCCTAGGGAGGGAGGGACCTAACTCTAAGGTAAAGTGCCTAAGGGTATGGGCCCTCGCCGCCAACGCATCCGCCACCGAATTACCCTCCCGAAATATATGCGAAATATGAACAGACCGCCCCCTCAAAAGGACCAGAATCCTGGATATAATGTGATCAAGACCCCAGCAACATCGACGGGAACGAATGAGCTGAATAGAAGTCAGAGAATCAAGCTCGATCCAAAGAGGGAAAAAAGAATGATCAGAACAAAGGAGAAGACCCCTCCAAACCGCCCAAAGCTCAGCCCGAAGAGAAGACCCAGCTCCGATGAACTCGCTGAATGAGAGCACGACCCTCCCGGAATCATCCCGAACAACGCCACCAGCAGAGGAGTCCCCAGATGTACCACGCGCGCTCCCATCCACATTAAGCTTGAAGCACCCGGACGGCGGCCGCAGCCAGCGAACAATCGCCGTCCTATGAAATCTGTGGAGAGCAACCGAAATACCCAGCAATCTCGCCACATGAAACACACCCAGCCAATGTCTGGGCTTGACAGTACGCGCAGAGTGGGCGAGACGCAGGTAAGACAAAATCTGAAACTTCACCGTCTCCCCAGAGATGGGAAGATGACGGTGCTTAGCATCGTTCCGCGCAGTCCAGAGGAACCACAGGACAATGCAGGGAAGAAACTCACGCACATGGCCCCCCCGGGACCAGACCAAATCTCTCTTCCACGCACTGAGGAACAAACTGAAATCCTCAGTGTCGGGAATACGAACCCGAAACACTGCGCCAAAGAAGTGCCAGACAGACCGAGCAACCGGGCTGCGAATGAATATGTGTGTGAATGTCTCAGACATATCACAACACTGACATCTCGAGGCTAACGCAAAACCCCGGCGCTGGAGCACCTCATCAACTGGGAGCCATTGATGCCAGAATCTCCAGAGGAAGAACGACATGGTAGGCCTCAACCAGCTCCCCCAACACGGGCGGAATATATCAGAAGACGGAGCACGCTGACGGATCAGCTCCCAAGCAGATCTCACAGAGAAAGCACCATCGGAGCTATGGATCCATCGTGCCAGATCAGGGTCGCCCGAAAGAACAGGAATCAAAACAATCTCCTCGGCAACCGAAGGAGCAACAACCGCACAGAGGCGATCAAAATCCCAGGACCCCTCAGATAGAAAATGAGAGACCCGAACATCACGGCCCCCGCGGACCACACACCGGGAGGACAAAGGAACGTCCCCAAACCAAGTGTCATCCCAAAAGAAAACATCTCCGAGACCAACTCGCCAGCGAATGCCAGGCTCCGCGCGAGGGCGGATCCTGAGGAGACGACGCCAAATGGGGGAAATAGAAGCACGGGCGGGGACACAGGCAGGAGCATCCAGCCGGCAATACTTCCGGAAAAGGAATCTCGCCCATAAAGAAGAGCCCTGCCGAAATCTAAACCATAATTTGATCGAGAAACATTCCACGAGATCTTTCAATCTGCGGAATCCAAGACCCCCCTCAACCACAGGGAGGCAAGCCCTGGACCACCGGGCCCAGTGCCACTTCCTTTCCAAGGGTCTCGACCCCCAGAGGAAGGCGTTGAAGGCCCGCTCAAGCTTCTCCATGACAGCCAGAGGTGGCTGAACCACCTGAAACAGATAAATCGGCATGGAGAGGAGCACGCTACGAATCAGGGTCATGCGGCTACCCGGGGAGAGGGTCCGAATCTCCCAACCCTCTAACTTCCTACGAACAGACTGTAGGAGGGGCTCAAAAAGGGAGCAAGTGCGATTACCCCGATAAAGGGGAACTCCGAGGTACTTGAGGGGCAGATGACCCTCGGCGAACCCGGTGATGCGCAAAAGCCGGGAGCGGAGGCGCCCAGAGCACCTCGGAGGCAAAATCAAAGAACTCTTGGCAGCATTCACACGCTGCCCCGAACAGTTCTCGTAGTGATGCAGAAAATCGACAAGGCGCTGCATACCACGAGTCCCACCACTGGCAAAAATAATGACATCATCAGCGTAAGCCAGATGGGAAATCAAAATATCACAATCAGAACGGTACCTGAGCGCAGGATGCTGCAGGTATAGGCGGTCAAGGCCACGAGAAAGATACTCCGCCCCCAAAACGAAGAGAAGGGGAGACAATGGATCGCCCTGCCGGAGGCCTCTGGTGGAACCAAAAAACCCCGATAGCGAACCATTGATGTTCACGGAGAAATGACAATGGGAAATACAGGCCGAAACCAAAGCCACGACACGCTCTGAAAAACCAAAATGTCTCAAAACGTCGAAGAGGAAATGCCACTGGACCCGATCATAGGCCTTGGCCATATCCAACTTCAATATGACATTACCACCACGAGTGGGGAGAGTAATGCTGTGAGTGAGCTCCTGGGCAAGGAGAATATTATCCGAGATCATCCGACCCGGAACGAAGCCACTCTGATTCGGGGAAACAAGTCTCTCCACCACATCCCTCAACCGAGAGTACAACAGCTTAGAGATGATTTTGTTCGTGACATTGCACAGGCTGATCGGACGGAAGTCCGACCAGGCGCGTGCACCCTCGACTTTGGGAATAAGAGTGATCGTGGTGGCGGTAAAGCCCTGAGGCATAGGAGAACCCTGGAAAAAATCAAGAACAGCACCAAAAACATCCTGATGGACAATCTCCCAGCAATGCTGAAAGAACGCCGAGGAAAAGCCATCAGGGCCAGCAACGCTATCAGGGTGAATGGAGAAGACGGTCGCGCGGACCTCCTCCAAAGAGGGAATCGCAGCAATACCATCATTCTCCACAGCAGAGATAACCGAGGAAAAACCCGAAAAATCAGGGCAATCGAGCGCAGAGGGCTCCCCGGTAAGAAGATCCTGGAAAAACAAGGCTCCCGACTGCTGAATCAAATCCTGAGACGTCAGGCAAACCCCATTCTCCCATATGCGGAAAATTTTATTCGCCACGCGCTTTTTCCTCACCATATTATGGAAGAGTCTGGTGTTCCGCTCACCATCCTCAAGCCAATGGCAAGCCGCTTTCTGTTTCCAAAAATCCGCCTCCATGGCGGTGATACGAGCCAGATCCTCATTGCGATCGGACAGGGAAGTCCAATTCGCGTCAGAAGGGTCGGCCTCACAAACATCCTCAGCTGAACGAACAGCCCTCTCAGCCGCAGTGAGTCTATCAAAGATGTTACCAAAAACATCTCGATTCCACCACCGGAGGTGATGCTTGAGACGCTTCATCTTGGCAAAAAGCCGAGGCATGCCGCTCAGACTGCAAGGAAGATTCCAATTAAGCCTCACAGTCTGCAAAAAACCATGGTGCCTAACCCACATACGCTGGAAGCGAAACGAGCTCGGCCCACGGGCAAAAACAGGGGCGGTAACCAAAAGCGGACAGTGATCCGAGACAGTACGAGCGAGATGTTCAACCCGAATCGAGCTGAAATGATCGCCCCAATCAACAGAAACCAAGACCCTGTCCAAACGCTTCCAAATGGTCTTATTCGTCCAAGTGAACGAAGACCCCTCAAAACCAGCATCGATCAAGCCAGAATCAAGAATAAAAGTGTTGAACTCCTCCATGGGTAGCAACCTACCACCACGGGAGCCCAAGCACTCAGACGCATCCCTGACGACATTAAAGTCGCCCCCAACCAGCCAGGGACCCAAAACAGGCTTAACCAAAAGCAAAGAAGCCCAAAGATCCCTACGCTGAACATAATCACATCTAGCATAGACAAAAGAACAAAATATCTCTGTCGGCAAGAAAGAGGCAGAGACTCTGATGTGAAGGAACTGAGCATGATCAAAAACACACTCCGCCCTCACATCAGCAGCAAAAAATACCCAGATATGACCGGAGAGATTAGAGATGACTCCAGAAAACCCCAAACGGCGAGTCATGAATCTCGGATCCAGATCAATCAAGGGCTCCAAAACAGCCAAAACCTTAATCTGTTTCTCCTTCACAAAGGCATGAAGCCTCTGCTGGGACTCCGAACCTTGAAGTCCCCGGATATTCCAGATTAAACAATTCATGGGGAACGGGTGGAAGAAGGACCCGATCGCTTTTTATGCGATCGCCGACCATCATCCTGAGGTCTTTTTCTGGGGTTGGACATGTCAGTGTCCAGAATACTACACTCGGACCCACAGCTAACTCCAGACACAGAATGTCGATCAAAATCCTGATCAGGATCATCAGCCGACATGTGACTGGGGGTCATCTCAAGAATAGGGGGTCCCTGTCGAGCAATCAACTCGTCCAGCATAGAAGTGGCATCAGCAGGGGATGCAGGAAAAGATGGGACCGAGTGGCTGCTATGATTTTCAATACAAACCTCCGGGGGGACAAACACAGTCACCACATCCGGGCGTGGAGATCCAAGGTCATCCACGCAGTCCATAAAAGGAACACTCTCATCGTCCTCAGCCACCGTGACCGCAGGGCGGTCAGAAGAAGGGGCCTCCTGATGAGAACTCAAACCGACAGAGGGATCAGGAACACCTAATCCAAGCTCCTCAGAGCCAACCTCTGTCTCCTGCAAATGTGAAAGAACTCCAAAAGAGTTCGAAGCAAGTGGGTCATCCCTCGGAAGAGCCTGACGAACAGGCCTCCGTCTCTGTCTACGCCGAGGACCATGGCCATTGACATGAAGCTGGGGCTGTGGTCCCGGGACAATGACAGGGGCTGCACCCTCAGGTGGTGCCTGAGCAGGAGGCGCCTCTGGCTGAGGAGGCCCTCGATCAGCAGGCTTGGATCGAGCAGGTTTAGGATTTTTACCATGAGAATAGCAAATGTCGGTCGAATGACCCAACATCTTGCAATCCAAGCAATACCCAGGTATTTTCTCATACACAACATCAATCTCCTGGGTATGATCACCCCAACCCACCCAAATTTGCTTAACGGGTGGTTCCAACACATTCATCTCCACACAGACTCGAGCAAAAGCGCTCCGAGAGGAGTCAGCAGTAAAGTCATCCATTTTCACCGGATTGCCCAAAATCTTAGCAAGGGCAAAAAGACTTTTCTTGTTAAACAGGTGAATGGGCAAACCCGGGAGACGCACCCAAACAGGGGCGATGGGAGATTCTTCCTGTAGATTGAATTCCGGGGTCCATTTGGAGAAACGGATCCCGAGAGGTCCCACCATCATCTGCCCACGCGTCCAAAAAAACGCATAATCCTCCTCACAATGAAGTGAGAGGAGGTTTAGGGTTTAGGGTTTAGGGTTTAGGGTTTAGGGTTTAGGGTTTAGGGTTTAGGGTTTAGGGTTTTTTTTTTTTTTTTTTTTTTTTTTTTTCCCAAAAACACCGCCGGAAGCGGGGGGGTTAGGCAGACCCCTACCTGTATATATCATCAAAACAAAGAAACAACATAAAACCTAACGAGAGGGGGACTATACCAAGACCTCTCGAAAAGCTACTACACAACACACAAAAAACAAAAATCTAGGGTGGCAAGTAAATGAGCCAAAAGCTAATCCCTAGGTAAAGCGCATAAAACATATGAAGATCAAGAAGCAACGCTAAATACATGGAAATAAAACGAAATCTATCTAAGCAGTAGAGATCCGGCTCAGAAATAGGTGCAAAAGACCACCGATGGTACCCATATCTGAGCCATCTGCCAGTGTAATACCAAACTGAAGAATATAACCTACACCGAGATCGATCTGCTGTACCCGATCTGGCAGTCAAAATAGTAAGCAGCTGGAAAATCACTGTGCTAAAACGGTCGAAACACAAAAGGAGGACCGTAATCCAGCTCAAGTCAGTGAAGCTCGAAGACCTAAGGAGAGGGAGATAGCTGACGGAGCACATAAAATCAGAAATCCAAACATGACTGTAGCTCTGAAATAAGAAGCAACCAAACCAGAACATCCAGAGCCACCAATGCACGGAACGAGAGTAGAAACTATATAAATCCCGACATGAATGAGGCTCTGGGCCAGTGAAACCACTGAAATAGATCATCCAGAACCACCATAAATGTCGACCAGAGAGCATAAAAGTAAGTCTGCGGCGGGCAAGGAGAAGCCTGCAGTGAGCGCCTGCCGGAAAACAGAAATAATCCAAAGGAAAACACCGACGGAGACAAAACGGTGACCCATCCAAAACCAAAGGAACAAAACACGGAAAGTGCAAGTGTCTGGCCCAACTTGCACTGCTCAAATGTGAGAGAAAAAACAACCTCCAAGGACAAAAAACCTGCAAGAAAATAAAATACATATATAAAGATACAGAAAGAGATCCAAAAGGACGAAGGGGCTGCAAATGGCTAAGAATATCTGGATCTGAGGTAAGGGAGTCCTGAACGATCAGAACGGGCAAGGATGGAGATGTGGCTGGGTAAGGAAGGACCTAACTCTAAGGTAAACTGCCTAAGGTCATGGGCCCTAGCCGCCAAAGCATCCGCCACCGAATTACCCTCCCGGTATATATGCGAGATATGAACCATACGCCCCCTCAAGAGAACCAAAATCCTCGACACAATGTGATCTAACCCCCAACGACATTGACGAGAGCGGAGGATCTGAATAGAAATCTGTGAATCAACCTCGATCCAAAGAGGGAAAAGAGAAAGATCAGAACAAAGGATAAGACCCCTCCAGACCGCCCAGAGTTCCGCTCGGATAGTAGACCCAGCTCCAATGAACTCACTGAACGATAGCAAGACCCGCCCAGAATGATCACGAACGACGCCACCAACCGAGGAATCCCCAGGATTCCCTCTCGAACTCCCATCCACATTCAGCTTAAAACAACCAGACGGCGGCCGAAGCCAACGAACAATCGCCGTCCGATGATATCTGTGTAAGCAAACTGAAATCCCCAGCGATCGCGCCACCTGGAAAAAACCCACCCAATGCTTGGGTTTGACAGTACGCGCAGAATGGGCGAGGCGCAGGTATGACAAGATCTGGAACTTCACCGTCTCTCCAGAAATGGAAAGCTGGCGGTGCTTCGCATCATTCCGAGCAGTCCAGAGAAACCACAAAATAATGAAAGGGAGAAACTCCCTCACATGGCCCCCTGGAGCCCAGACCAGATCCCTCTTCCACGCACTAAGGAATAACCTGAAATCCTCAGTGTCAGGGATACGAACCCCAAAGACAGCGCCAAAAAAATGCCAAACATGGCGAGCCACCGGGCTGCGAATAAACACATGTGTGAATGTCTCAGACATATCACAACACTGACAACGAGACGCTAACGCAAAGCCACGGCGCTGAAGCACCTCATCAACTGGGAGCCACTGATGCCAAAATCTCCAAAGAAAGAATGACATCGTAGGCCTCAACCAACTACCCCAACAGGGCCGATTAATATCAGAGATCGGGGCGCGCAAACGGATCAACTCCCAAGCGGACTTGACTGAAAAAGCACCATCGGAGCTATGGATCCAACGAGCCGAATCCACCTCTCCCGAAAGAATCGGGACCAACATAATCTGCTCCGCAATAGAAGGAGCCACAACTGAACAAAGGAGGTCAAAATCCCAGGTTCCTTCCGAAAGAAAATGGGAAACCCGGGCCCCACGATCCCCACAGACCTCAGTCTGCCTGGACAAGGGGACATCTCCGAACCAACAATCATCCCAAAATGAAGCCTCTCCATGGCCGACACGCCAGCGAATACCACTCTCCGCACGAGGCCTGATATGGAGCAAACGCCGCCAAGTGGGAGAGATAAGACCACAAGAAGAAACACAAGCTGGGTGCGCCAGGAGACAATATTTCCTCATCAAAAATTTGGCCCAGAGGGAGGATCCCTGCCTGAACCGAAACCACAATTTGATAGAGAAGCTATCCACAAGATCTTTCAATCTGCGGAAGCCAAGACCCCCCTCATCCACAGGGAGGCAAGCCCGAGACCAGCGAGCCCAATGCCATTTCTTCTCCAAGGGCCTGGATCCCCAAAGAAAGGCATTAAAGGCTCTCTCAAGTTTTTCCATGACAGCCAACGGAGGCTGAACAACCTGAAACAAGTATATGGGCATCGAGAGGAGCACGCTACGAATGAGAGTCATGCGGCTCCCCGGAGAAAGAGTACGAATCTCCCAACCCTCCAGCCGCCTCCTAACAGACTGTAAGAGGGGCTCAAAAAGAGAGCACGACCTATTTCCTCGAAATAAAGGAACTCCGAGGTACTTAATCGGCAGATGACCCTCCGCAAATCCAGTGATACGCAAAAGTCTAGAGCGAAGGCGCTCAGAGCATCGCGGAGGTAAAATCAGGGAACTCTTGACAGCATTAACCAGCTGTCCCGAACAGTTCTCGTAGTGATGCAGAAAGTCTAAAAGACGCTGCATCCCACGAGACCCACCATTGGCAAAAATAATGATATCATCAGCATAGGCCAGGTGGGAAACCGGAAGATCACAACAAGAACGGTACCTAATAGCAGGATGACGCAAGTAGAGTCTGTCAAGGCCACGCGAAAGATACTCCGCCCCTAAAATGAAGAGAAGGGGAGACAATGGATCTCCCTGCCGGAGGCCCCTGGTAGAGCCGAAGAACCCCGAGAGAGAGCCATTGATATTAACGGAGAAATGACAATGAGAAATACAGGCCGAGACCAAAGCCACAACCTGCTCAGAGAAACCAAAATGACGCAAAACATCAAAAAGGAAAGGCCATTGAACCCGATCATAGGCCTTAGCCATATCCAACTTCAAAATAACATTACCACCACGATTGGGGAGAGTGAGACTATGAGTGAGCTCCTGAGCAAGGAGGATGTTATCAGAAATCATCCGTCCGGGAACAAAAGCACTCTGATTCAAAGAAATGAGTCTCTCCGCCACAGCCCGCAGCCGAGAGTACAACAACTTAGAAATGATTTTGTTCGTGACATTACACAGGCTGATCGGACGAAAATCCGACCAAGCCCGAGCACCCTCGACTTTTGGGATCAAAGTAATCGTGGTGGCTGTAAAACTCTGGGGCAGGGGAGAGCCTCGGAAAAAATCCAAAACCGCATCCAACACATCCTGATGAACGATCTCCCAGCAATGCTGGAAAAACGCCGAAGAGAATCCATCAGGGCCTGCCACACTATCAGGAGAAATGGAGAAAACAGTCGCACGCACCTCCTCAAGGGAGGGGGTGGTAGTAATCCCAGAATTATCCTCATCAGAAATCACCGAAGGAAACCCCGAAAAATCGGGACAATCAAGCACAGAGGGATCCCCAGTGAGTAAGTGCTGAAAAAACGAGGCACCCGACTGCTGAATCATCTCAGGGGACGTCAGGCAAACCCCATCATCCCATATGCGGAAGATCTTATTAGCCACACGCTTCTTCTTAACCAAGTTATGAAAGAGTTTGGTGTTCCGCTCACCATCCTCTAGCCAGTTGCATGCAGCTTTTTGTTTCCAAAAATCCGCCTCCATGGCGGTGACACGAGCCAGATCCGCATTCCGATCGGACAGGGCAGCCCAATTCGAATCTGAAGGATCGGCCTCACAAACAAGCTCAGCAGAACGAACTGCACTCTCAGCCTCGGTGATTTTATCAAAGATGTTACCAAAAACATCCCGATTCCACCACTTGAGGTGATTCTTAAGACGCTTCAACTTGACAAAAAGACGCGACATACCGCTCTGACTGCAAGGCAAAAACCAATTGAGCCTAACGGTCTGCAAAAAACCATGATGCCGAAGCCACATACGCTGGAAGCGAAACGAGCTCGGCCCACGGGCAAAAACCGGAGCGGTGACCAAAAGCGGACAGTGGTCAGAAACAGTACGGGGAAGATGTTCAACTCGAATGGAGCTGAAATAATCTCCCCAATCAACGGAGACCATAACCCTGTCCAACCGCTTCCAAATGGTCTTATTCGTCCAAGTGAACGAAGACCCCTCAAAACCGGCATCAATCAAACCAGAATCCATAATGAAAGTGTTGAACTCCTCCATGGGTAGCAACCTACCACCACGGGTGCCCAAACACTCAGACGCATCACGAACAACATTGAAATCCCCACCAACCAGCCAAGGACCCAGAACAGGCTTGACGTGAAGAAGGGAGGACCAGAGATCACGACGCTCAATATAATCACATCTGGCATAAACAAAAGAGCAAAAAACAGATGTGGGCAAAAAAGGAGCAGAAACCTTAATGTGAAGGAACTGAGCATGATCAAGAACACACTCAGCCTGCACATCAGCAGCCAAAAACACCCAAATGTGACCAGAAAGATTCGAAATGACCCGAGAAAAACCAAAACGACGGGTCATGAATCTCTGATCTAAATCGATCATCGGCTCCAAAACAGTCAAAACTTAATCTGATTCTCCTTAACAAAAGCATGAAGCCTCTGTTGGGACTCCGAGCTCCGGAGTCCCCGGATATTCCAGATTAGGAAATTCATGATGAACGGGCAGCAGAAATGCCCGATCGCTTTCTGAGCGACCCAGGGAGGTCATCCCTCCCCCTCTTTTTCTTAACATCAGGCATATCTGAATCCAGGATGCCGTCCTCAGACGCACGACCATCACCTGGTTCAGAATGTCTATCAAAACCCTGGTCAAGGTCCTCAACAAGCCTCTCACAGACAACCCTCTCAACAACAGGAGAACCCTGCCTATCAACCAACTGAGTGAACAAAGAAGAAGCATCGGCAGGGGACGGAGGGCCAGAAGGTATCGAGTGAGAACTATGATTCTCCAAACAGATCACAGGTTCAGAAAACACCGTGTCAATACCAGCATGCGGAGACCCCAAAACCTCCGCACAGTCCACAAAAGGAGTGACATCCTCCTCCTCCAAAACTATAGCCCCAGACTGGGCTGACACACCACCTAAAGTCAACGGGGAAACAACAACGGTGGGTGAACACACGCCTTCAGAAACCAGACCCCCGGAGGGATCAAGCTCCAAAGGAGGATCACCAGTGATATCAACCCCAACCTCCCCCAAATGGGGCCCAGAACCAGAATTTTGTCCAACCAAATCATCAGGGTCAAAACGCTGGGCCTCATTACGCCAGGGGGATAGGACTTCAAACGCATTAGACGAAACCGCTCCCTGCGGGACAACAGTGTTGGGAGGGGTAACTCCAGCAGGGGGACCCCGACGCACTGGACGCCTCCTCCTCCTCCGTCTGGGACCGAGGCCTATTTCTTGAAGCTGGGGCTGTGGTCCCGTAGGAAAAGTAGGAGTGACACCCTCCTGGGGTGTCTGGACTGTAGGAGCAACTGGCTGCTTAGGATTAGAAGAAGCTTGATTAGGCCTAGCAGGCCTAGGGTTCTTCCCATGAGAGTAACAAACACTAGTGGAATGTCCCAGCATCTTGCAATCAGTGCAATACGCAGGGATTTTCTCATAGACAACATCAAGAACCTGGGTATGTTCTCCCCAACCAACCCAGACCTGCTTAGTGAGAGGCTCTAAGACATTAACCTCCACACAAACACGAGCAAAAGAGCCACGAGAAGCATTAGCAGTGTAGTCATCCATTTTCACCGGTTTACCCACAAGTTTAGCCAAAGCAAAAAGAATGCGTTTGTCAAACAAGTGCAGGGGTAAACCTGGAAAACGAATCCAAACTGGAGCGATGGGAGATTCTTCTTGTAACTGAAATTCAGGAGTCCACTTAGAGAATCTGATCCCCAGTGGTCCCACCATCATGGTCCCCCGCGTCCAGATACGCGCATAGTCCTCTTCACAGGAGAGGGAAATAACAAGAAAACCCCGGGGCAAAAATTTTAAATCAAAGGAACGCACAAGCCCCAATTTACCAAAAGCCGCAGAAATCATTGAATTAGGAACAAGTGACCGGTTGCCTGAAATTTTTCCAACCAAAGCATATTTGAAGGGCTCAGTCAATGAAGATATGACCTCAACCGGGAATCTGATACCCGGCTTACCATCCATCAAAGACGGTGCAGGCATCTCTTCCATCGAATTGAGGACATCATCAAAGCTTTTCTTCACCGTACGAGGGGACGGTGGTGATAAAACATCACGAAAAGACACAGGAAAAGAAGCCACAGTATTCGTACCTGAGCTGGCCGGTGGAACAGGAGAGTGGACTGTAGAGTTGACTCCATTGAGTTGACTGAGTGACTCGACCGAGTTGACTGGCGAGTTGACTGCCGGAGCACCACCGGAGGCCGGCGAAGCAGCGGAGAACATGAAACCGGTACCCATTCCAGCAGAACCGGGCGGAGGAGGGGCGAAATCGGGAAAAACAGTCGCCGGAAAAGGAGATGAAATCGGATTTTGGGCATTTCCGATTGCCAAGCTATTTCCAGAAATTGAAGGCATGGCAATGTTACCCATGACATGGGGAGTAAACGCCATGGACGAATTAAGGAACGGAGTAGCGACGCCGGAGTAATTGAGCGGAGAAGCAGTCGCAGTCGGTGAACAGTGGCTGAAAATCGTAGATCTAAAATTGCCGTCGCATGCGAACGGCGTTGGGGCTGATACCAGAGGGGAAATGATCGTCTTGGAGAGGGGATTCAAGATCGGGGCTCCATTTGCACAGAGATTACCTGAGGTGGCCGGAATCGGAAGAAAACCAGACGGGGTCCCGATGAACAGTGCAGGCGAGGAAGAAAATGCAGTTTCCGGCGGCTGTGGTACAAGAATGGATCGCGCAGGTGTACCATTGGAAAGCTGATGAAATTCCGAGCCAGGTGAAGTGCATCCGGCGCCGGGAGGAGCAACGTTCACCGGCGACGAAGAAGAAACAAAAAACGGCGAGATTTCGATCGGGAAATAGACGGTGTTACCGGAGTCAGATTGGTCTGAAATTTGAGTATGGTGGTCGGCGAGGGAAGGCGGTTCTACTGGTGGTGGTGGCCGGCCGGGATCCGGCGGCGGAGGCATGGCGGCGGTTTGGTCGTGAATAGTGACGGATTTAGTGTGTTTTTCGCACCTTGACTATGTGTTTTTTCAGAGAAAATTTTTGGGGGCAAATGGGTCTGGTTTGGTTTAGGGTTTAGGGTTTAGGGTTTAGGGTTTAGGGTTTAGGGTTTAGGGTTTTAGGTTTGGGTTTGGGGTTTGGGGTTTGGGGTTGGGGGTTCGGGGTTCGGGTTCGGGTTTCGGGTTTCGGTTTCGGGTTAGGGTTTAGGGTTTAGGGTTTAGGGTTTAGGGTTGGGTTTTTTTTTTTTTTTTTTTTAACCGGAAAACACCGCCGGATGCGGGGGGGTTAGGCAGACCCCTACCTGTATATATCCACAAAATAAAAAGTAACAGCAGAAAGAAAACCTAAAAGAGGAGGGGGACAAACCAAGAACCTCCTCAAAAAGGCTAAAGCAGTAGAAATATAAATACAAGTAAGCCTAGGGACATAAATACAAAAACAAAAATAACCCTAGACTACGACAAAAATGCGCCAGAAACTAATCAAATACGAGCTGCGCTAAGAGTCAACACGCCGAAGAAGACCAAATGATAACTGGGAGATGAGTGCAGAATCCATGGAGAAATTCTCATCTCTAAGCCATCACCCTGAAGAATCCAATCTGTCAAAACGACTCTAATCTGAAACCGAGTAACTGTATGAATCCCAGCAGTCAAAATAAGATAAGGCCAGGAAATCACTGTACAATGACGATAGAAGAGCAAAATGAAGATCGCAATCCAGCCAGAACAAAAAGATCCTGCATCTGAAGTATAAATCTGACGAAGGTATCATAACAATGAAGAGGATCGTCCGGAAAGAATCCCTGGAACCACCACGACATCCAGTAAAATCCTGTAAAAGAACTGAGACGGCGGGCAAGGAGAAACTGCAGTAAACGCCCGCCAGGGACCAGAAGTGGACCAAAGAGAGGCCCAAACAGAAATAGCGCTCCAGGGAATATGAGAGGGCCAAAGAAGAGCACCAAGAGGGTAAGTGCGAGAGCCCACCCAATCCCGAGGAGACCAAACATGTAGTGTGCGAGTGTCTGGGCCCACTCACACCAGACTGGCAAAACGGGGGAAAAGAGAAACCCCCTAAAGTAACAGTACCTGCAAAGAAAAAATATACATATACATATAGAAATACCGAAGAAATGGGTCCAAGAGAAGGGATGGGCTGCAAGCGGCTAAGAACATCGATATCTCAGGTAGGGAAGTCCGGAGGTATCCGAACGTGCAAGTATGGAAATGTGCCTAGGGAGGGAGGGACCTAACTCTAAGGTAAAGTGCCTAAGGGTATGGGCCCTCGCCGCCAACGCATCCGCCACCGAATTACCCTCCCGGAATATATGCGAAATATGAACAGACCGCCCCCTCAAAAGGACCAGAATCCTGGATATAATGTGATCAAGACCCCAGCAACATCGACGGGAACGAATGAGCTGAATAGAAGTCAGAGAATCAAGCTCGATCCAAAGAGGGAAAAAAGAATGATCAGAACAAAGGAGAAGACCCCTCCAAACCGCCCAAAGCTCAGCCCGAAGAGAAGACCCAGCTCCGATGAACTCGCTGAATGAGAGCACGACCCTCCCGGAATCATCCCGAACAACGCCACCAGCAGAGGAGTCCCCAGATGTACCACGCGCGCTCCCATCCACATTAAGCTTGAAGCACCCGGACGGCGGCCGCAGCCAGCGAACAATCGCCGTCCTATGAAATCTGTGGAGAGCAACCGAAATACCCAGCAATCTCGCCACATGAAACACACCCAGCCAATGTCTGGGCTTGACAGTACGCGCAGAGTGGGCGAGACGCAGGTAAGACAAAATCTGAAACTTCACCGTCTCCCCAGAGATGGGAAGATGACGGTGCTTAGCATCGTTCCGCGCAGTCCAAAGGAACCACAGGACAATGCAGGGAAGAAACTCCCGCACATGGCCCCCCCGGGACCAGACCAAATCTCTCTTCCACGCACTGAGGAACAAACTGAAATCCTCAGTGTCGGGAATACGAACCCGAAACACTGCGCCAAAGAAGTGCCAGACAGACCGAGCAACCGGGCTGCGAATGAATATGTGTGTGAATGTCTCAGACATATCACAACACTGACATCTCGAGGCTAACGCAAAACCCCGGCGCTGGAGCACCTCATCAACTGGGAGCCATTGATGCCAGAATCTCCAGAGGAAGAACGACATGGTAGGCCTCAACCAGCTCCCCCAACACGGGCGGAATATATCAGAAGACGGAGCACGCTGACGGATCAGCTCCCAAGCAGATCTCACAGAGAAAGCACCATCGGAGCTATGGATCCATCGTGCCAGATCAGGGTCACCCGAAAGAACAGGAATCAAAACAATCTCCTCGGCAACCGAAGGAGCAACAACCGCACAGAGGCGATCAAAATCCCAGGACCCCTCAGAAAGAAAATGAGAGACCCGAACATCACGGCCCCCGCGGACCACACACCGGGAGGACAAAGGAACGTCCCCAAACCAAGTGTCATCCCAAAAGAAAACATCTCCGAGACCAACTCGCCAGCGAATGCCAGGCTCCGCGCGAGGGCGGATCCTGAGGAGACGACGCCAAATGGGGGAAATAGAAGCACGGGCGGGGACACAGGCAGGAGCATCCAGCCGGCAATACTTCCGGAAAAGGAATCTCGCCCATAAAGAAGAGCCCTGCCGAAATCTAAACCATAATTTGATCGAGAAACATTCCACGAGATCTTTCAATCTGCGGAATCCAAGTCCCCCCTCAATCACGGGGAGGCAAGCCCGGGACCACCGGGCCCAGTGCCACTTCCTTTCCAAGGGTCTCGACCCCCAGAGGAAGGCGTTGAAGGCCCGCTCAAGCTTCTCCATGACAGCCAGAGGTGGCTGAACCACCTGAAACAGATAAATCGGCATGGAGAGGAGCACGCTACGTATCAGGGTCATGCGGCTACCCGGGGAGAGGGTCCGAATCTCCCAACCCTCTAACTTCCTACGAACAGACTGTAGGAGGGGCTCAAAAAGGGAGCAAGTGCGATTACCCCGATAAAGGGGAACTCCGAGGTACTTGAGGGGCAGATGACCCTCGGCGAACCCGGTGATGCGCAAAAGCCGGGAGCGGAGGCGCCCAGAGCACCTCGGAGGCAAAATCAAAGAACTCTTGGCAGCATTCACACGCTGCCCCGAACAGTTCTCGTAGTGATGCAGAAAATCGACAAGGCGCTGCATACCACGAGTCCCACCACTGGCAAAAATAATGACATCATCAGCGTAAGCCAGATGGGAAATCAAAATATCACAATCAGAACGGTACCTGAGCGCAGGATGCTGCAGGTATAGGCGGTCAAGGCCACGAGAAAGATACTCCGCCCCCAAAACAAAGAGAAGGGGAGACAATGGATCGCCCTGCCGGAGGCCTCTGGTGGAACCAAAAAACCCCGATAGCGAACCATTGATGTTCACGGAGAAATGACAATGGGAAATACAGGCCGAAACCAAAGCCACGACACGCTCTGAAAAACCAAAATGTCTCAAAACGTCGAAGAGGAAATGCCACTGGACCCGATCATAGGCCTTGGCCATATCCAACTTCAATATGACATTACCACCACGAGTGGGGAGAGTAATGCTGTGAGTGAGCTCCTGGGCAAGGAGAATATTATCCGAGATCAATCCGACCCGGAACGAAGCCACTCTGATTCGGGGAAACAAGTCTCTCCACCACATCCCTCAACCGAGAGTACAACAGCTTAGAGATGATTTTGTTCGTGACATTGCACAGGCTGATCGGACGGAAGTCCGACCAGGCGCGTGCACCCTCGACTTTGGGAATAAGAGTGATCGTGGTGGCGGTAAAGCCCTGAGGCATAGGAGAACCCTGGAAAAAATCAAGAACAGCACCAAAAACATCCTGATGGACAATCTCCCAGCAATGCTGAAAGAACGCCGAGGAAAAGCCATCAGGGCCAGCAACGCTATCAGGGTGAATGGAGAAGACGGTCGCGCGGACCTCCTCCAAAGAGGGAATCGCAGCAATACCATCATTCTCCACGGCAGAGATAACCGAGGGAAAACCCGAAAAATCAGGGCAATCGAGCGCAGAGGGCTCCCCGGTAAGAAGATCTTGGAAAAACAAGGCTCCCGACTGCTGAATCAAATCCTGAGACGTCAGGCAAACCCCATTCTCCCATATGCGGAAAATTTTATTCGCCACGCGCTTTTTCCTCACCATATTATGGAAGAGTCTGGTGTTCCGCTCACCATCCTCAAGCCAATGGCAAGCCGCTTTCTGTTTCCAAAAATCCGCCTCCATGGCGGTGATACGAGCCAGATCCTCATTGCGATCGGACAGGGAAGTCCAATTCGCGTCAGAAGGGTCGGCCTCACAAACATCCTCAGCTGAACGAACAGCCCTCTCAGCCTCAGTGAGTCTATCAAAGATGTTACCAAAAACATCTCGATTCCACCACCGGAGGTGATGCTTGAGACGCTTCATCTTGGCAAAAAGCCGAGGCATGCCGCTCAGACTGCAAGGCAGATTCCAATTAAGCCTCACAGTCTGCAAAAAACCATGGTGCCTAACCCACATACGCTGGAAGCGAAACGAGCTCGGCCCACGGGCAAAAACAGGGGCGGTAACCAAAAGCGGACAGTGATCCGAGACAGTACGAGCGAGATGTTCAACCCGAATCGAGCTGAAATGATCTCCCCAATCAACAGAAACCAAGACCCTGTCCAACCGCTTCCAAATGGTCTTATTCGTCCAAGTGAACGAAGACCCCTCAAAACCAGCATCGATCAAGCCAGAATCAAGAATAAAAGTGTTGAACTCCTCCATGGGTAGCAACCTACCACCACGGGAGCCCAAGCACTCAGACGCATCCCTGACGACATTAAAGTCGCCCCCAACCAGCCAGGGACCCAAAACAGGCTTAACCAAAAGCAAAGAAGCCCAAAGATCCCTACGCTGAACATAATCACATCTAGCATAGACAAAAGAACAAAATATCTCTGTCGGCAAGAAAGAGGCAGAGACTCTGATGTGAAGGAACTGAGCATGATCAAAAACACACTCCGCCCTCACATCAGCAGCAAAAAATACCCAGATATGACCGGAGAGATTAGAGATGACTCCAGAAAACCCCAAACGGCGAGTCATGAATCTCGGATCCAGATCAATCAAGGGCTCCAAAACAGCCAAAACCTTAATCTGTTTCTCCTTCACAAAGGCATGAAGCCTCTGCTGGGACTCCGAACCTCGAAGTCCCCGGATATTCCAGATTAAACAATTCATGGGGAACGGGTGGAAGAAGGACCCGATCGCTTTTTATGCGATCGCCGACCATCATCCTGAGGTCTTTTTCTGGGGTTGGACATGTCAGTGTCCAGAATACTACACTCGGACCCACAGCTAACTCCAGACACAGAATGTCGATCAAAATCCTGATCAGGATCATCAGCCGACATGTGACTGGGGGTCATCTCAAGAATAGGGGGTCCCTGTCGAGCAATCAACTCGTCCAGCATAGAAGTGGCATCAGCAGGGGATGCAGGAAAAGATGGGACCGAGTGGCTGCTATGATTTTCAATACAAACCTCCGGGGGGACAAACACAGTCACCACATCCGGGCGTGGAGATCCAAGGTCATCCACGCAGTCCACAAAAGGAACACTCTCATCGTCCTCAGCCACCGTGACCGCAGGGCGGTCAGAAGAAGGGGCCTCCTGATGAGAACTCAAACCGACAGAGGGATCAGGAACACCTAATCCAAGCTCCTCAGAGCCAACCTCTGTCTCCTGCAAATGTGAAAGAACTCCAAAAGAGTTCGAAGCAAGGGGATCATCCCTCGGGAGAGCCTGACGAACAGGCCTCCGTCTCTGTCTACGCCGGGGACCATGGCCATTGACATGAAGCTGGGGCTGTGGTCCCGGGACAATGACAGGGGCTGCACCCTCAGGTGGTGCCTGAGCAGGAGGCGCCTCTGGCTGAGGAGGCCCTCGATCAGCAGGCTTGGATCGAGCAGGTTTAGGATTTTTACCATGAGAATAGCAAACGTCGGTCGAATGACCCAACATCTTGCAATCCAAGCAATACCCAGGTATTTTCTCATACACAACATCAATCTCCTGGGTATGATCACCCCAACCCACCCAAATTTGCTTAACGGGTGGTTCCAACACATTCATCTCCACACAGACTCGAGCAAAAGCGCTCCGAGAGGAGTCAGCAGTAAAGTCATCCATTTTCACCGGGTTGCCCAAAATCTTAGCAAGGGCAAAAAGACTTTTCTTGTTAAACAGGTGAATGGGCAAACCCGGGAGACGCACCCAAACAGGGGCGATGGGAGATTCTTCCTGTAGATTGAATTCCGGGGTCCATTTGGAGAAACGGATCCCGAGAGGTCCCACCATCATCTGCCCACGCGTCCAAAAAACGCATAATCCTCCTCACAATGAAGTGAGAGGATCAGAAAACCCCGAGGCAAAAACCTCAAATCAAAAGATCGCTTCAATCCCAAACGAGCAAATGCCTTAGAAATTTCCGAGTTTGGGACTAAGGATCTATTACCAGAAATCTTCCCAACTAAAGAAAACTTAAAAGGCTCGGTCAGAGAAGACATTACCTCATCCGGGAAAAAATACCCGGTTTCCCATCCTTAAGAGTCGGCCGGGGCATTTCTTCCATAGCATTCAAGACATCTCCAAAGCCATTCTTCCCCGAGCGAGGGGAAGTAGGAGCCAGAGCATCCCTAAATGACACCGGAAACGTCTTTGTCGCACGAGAATCAGATTTAGAAGCCATACCCGAGTTGTTGACTGTTGAGTTGACTCGGTCAACTCGCTGAGTTGACCCGGCCGAGTTGACCGGCGAGTTGACCACCGGAGATGTACCAAAGATCGGCGACGGCGAGGAGATCACGGAACCGGTCTTCAATCCACTAGAACCGGCCGGCAGAGGGGTCGATTGAATCAAAGGATGAGAGTAAATTCGATTTTGCCCTAGAAATTGGGGGTTTCCGACCGGTGGCCGGAAACCAGAAAATTGATTGAGGCAAAACACGACCCATGACTGGACGATCATCGTGTGACGAGGAATTGAAAAAAACGCCGTGAACGGCGCCGGAATCGGAGCGTAGAGGAGACCGTGAAAGGCGCGACGGAGCAGAAATCGTAGATCTGAAATTGCCGCCGGACGGAGAACCGTTGGACTGATTCGGTGGCATTAATCGTCTGACTGGGCATTCCAGATCGGGGCTTTTATCAAACGGTTGCACGAGGAATCGGCCGGAATGAGAAAAAGCACGCCGGCGAGCCGTGAACAGTAGCGGGCTTTGCAATCGGAATGCGGGGAACGGCTGGGGTTATCGGTGGGGGGTGGTAGATGAACCGTCGGGACGAGGCGAGTCGATAGTGGGTGTCGGCGCCGGAGGAGCAGGGCCGGACGCCGCGAAGAGGTGAACGGAACGGCCGGAATTTCAAACGCGAAATCGGAGGGGCAATCGGACGTGGAATGATCTGAAATTTTGGTATGTTGGTCGCCGTGAGGTGGCGTTCACATGGGGTGGTTGGCCGGCCGGGATCCGGCGGCGGCGGCATGGCGGTGGTGAGGGCGTGAATAGTAACGTTTAGTGTGGTTTTTTCGCACCTTTTACTGTGTGTTTTTTGGTTTAGGGTTTAGGGTTTAGGGTTTAGGGTTTAGGGTTTAGGGTTTAGGGTTTAGGGTTTTTTTTTTTTTTTTTTTTTAAACCGGAAAACACCGCCGGATGCGGGGGGTTAGGCAGAACCCCTACCTGTATATATCCACAAAATAAAAGTAACAACAGAAAGAAAACTAAAGAGGAGGGGGATACACCAAGACCTCCTGAAAGGCTAAACCGTGGCACCATAAAGACAAAGTAGCTATGACAAAAATAACGTTTAACAAAAATAACCCCTAGACTACGGCAAAGTGCGCCAGAAACTAATCAAATACGAGCTGCGCTAAGAGTCAACACGCCGAAGAAGACTAAATGATAACTGGGAGATGATTGCAGAATCCATGAAGAAATTCTCATCTCTAAGCCATCACCCTGAAGAATCCAATCTGTCAAAACGACTCTAATCTGAAACCGAGTAACTGTATGAATCCCATCAGTCAAAATAAGATAAGGCCAGGAAATCACTGTACAATGACGATAGAAGAGCAAAATGAAGATCGCAATCCAGCCAGAACAAAAAAGATCCAGCATCTGAAGTATAAATCTGACGAAGGTATCATAACAATGAAGAGGATCGTCCGGAAAGAATCCCTGGAACCACCACGACATCCAGTAAAACTCCTGTAAAAGAACTGAGACGGCGGGCAAGGAGAAACTGCAGTAAACGCCCGCCAGGGACCAGAAGTGGACCAATAGAGGCCCAAACAGAAATAGCGCTCCAGGGAATATGAGAGGGCCAAAGAAGAGCACCAAGAGGGTAAGTGCGAGAGCCCACCCAATCCCGAGGAGACCAAACATGTAGTGTGCGAGTGTCTGGGCCCACTCACACCAGACTGGCAAAACGGGGGAAAAGAGAAACCCCCTAAGTAACAGTACCTGCAAAGAAAAATATACATATACATATAGAAATACCGAAGAAATGGGATCCAAGTGAAGGGAGGGCTGCAAAGCAGCTAAGAACATCTATATCTCAGGTAGGGAAGTCCGGAGGTATCCGAACGTGCAAGAATGGAAATGTGCCTAGGGAGGGAGGGACCTAACTCTAAGGTAAAGTGCCTAAGGGTATGGGCCCTCGCCGCCAACGCATCCGCCACCGAATTACCCTCCCGAAATATATGCGAAATATGAACAGACCGCCCCCTCAAAAGGACCAGAATCCTGGATATAATGTGATCAAGACCCCAGCAACATCGACGGGAACGAATGAGCTGAATAGAAGTCAGAGAATCAAGCTCGATCCAAAGAGGGAAAAAGAATGATCAGAACAAAGGAGAAGACCCCTCCAAACCGCCCAAAGCTCAGCCCGAAGAGAAGACCCAGCTCCGATGAACTCGCTGAATGAGAGCACAACCCTCCCGGAATCATCCCGAACAACGCCACCAGCAGAGGAGTCCCCAGATGTACCACGCGCGCTCCCATCCACATTAAGCTTGAAGCACCCGGACGGCGGCCGCAGCCAGCGAACAATCGCCGTCCTATGAAATCTGTGGAGAGCAACCGAAATACCCAGCAATCTCGCCACATGAAACACACCCAGCCAATGTCTGGGCTTGACAGTACGCGCAGAGTGGGCGAGACGCAGGTAAGACAAAATCTGAAACTTCACCGTCTCCCCAGAGATGGGAAGATGACGGTGCTTAGCATCGTTCCGCGCAGTCCAGAGGAACCACAGGACAATGCAGGGAAGAAACTCCCGCACATGGCCCCCCCGGGACCAGACCAAATCTCTCTTCCACGCACTGAGGAACAAACTGAAATCCTCAGTGTCGGGAATACGAACCCGAAACACGGCGCCAAAGAAGTGCCAGACAGACCGAGCAACCGGGCTGCGAATGAATATGTGTGTGAATGTCTCAGACATATCACAACACTGACATCTCGAGGCTAACGCAAAACCCCGGCGCTGGAGCACCTCATCAACTGGGAGCCATTGATGCCAGAATCTCCAGAGGAAGAACGACATGGTAGGCCTCAACCAGCTCCCCCAACACGGGCGGAATATATCAGAAGACGGAGCACGCTGACGGATCAGCTCCCAAGCAGATCTCACAGAGAAAGCACCATCGGAGCTATGGATCCATCGTGCCAGATCAGGGTCGCCCGAAAGAACAGGAATCAAAACAATCTCCTCGGCAACCGAAGGAGCAACAACCGCACAGAGGCGATCAAAATCCCAGGACCCCTCAGACAGAAAATGAGAGACCCGAACATCACGGCCCCCGCGGACCACACACCGGGAGGACAAAGGAACGTCCCCAAACCAAGTGTCATCCCAAAAGGAAACATCTCCGAGACCAACTCGCCAGCGAATGCCAGGCTCCGCGCGAGGGCGGATCCTGAGGAGACGACGCCAAATGGGGGAAATAGAAGCACGGGCGGGGACACAGGCAGGAGCATCCAGCCGGCAATACTTCCGGAAAAGGAATCTCGCCCATAAAGAAGAGCCCTGCCGAAATCTAAACCATAATTTGATAGAGAAACATTCCACGAGATCTTTCAATCTGCGGAATCCAAGCCCCCCTCAAGCACAGGGAGGCAAGCCCGGGACCACCGGGCCCAGTGCCACTTCTTTCCAAGGGTCTCGACCCCCAGAGGAAGGCGTTGAAGGCCCGCTCAAGCTTCTCCATGACAGCCAGAGGTGGCTGAACCACCTGAAACAGATAAATCGGCATGGAGAGGAGCACGCTACGTATCAGGGTCATGCGGCTACCCGGGGAGAGGGTCCGAATCTCCCAACCCTCTAACTTCCTACGAACAGACTGTAGGAGGGGCTCAAAAAGGGAGCAGGTGCGATTACCCCGATAAAGGGGAACTCCGAGGTACTTGAGGGGCAGATGACCCTCGGCGAACCCAGTGATGCGCAGAATCCGGGAGCGGAGGCGCCCAGAGCACCTCGGAGGCAAAATCAAAGAACTCTTGGCAGCATTCACACGCTGCCCCGAACAGTTCTCGTAGTGATGCAGAAAATCGACAAGGCGCTGCATACCACGAGTACCCACCACTGGCAAAAATAATGACATCATCAGCGTAAGCCAGATGGGAAATCAAAATATCACAATCAGAACGATACCTGAGCGCAGGATGCTGCAGGTAGAGGCGGTCAAGGCCACGAGAAAGATACTCCGCCCCCAAAACGAAGAGAAGGGGAGACAATGGATCGCCCTGCCGGAGGCCTCTGGTGGAACCAAAAAACCCCGATAGCGAACCATTGATGTTCACAGAGAAATGACAATGGGAAATACAGGCCGAGACCAAAGCCACGACACGCTCTGAAAAACCAAAATGTCTCATAACGTCGAAGAGGAAATGCCACTGGACCCTATCATAGGCCTTGGCCATATCCAACTTCAAGATGACATTACCACCACGAGAGGGGAGAGTAATGCTGTGAGTGAGCTCCTGGGCAAGGAGGATATTATCCGAGATCATCCGACCCGGAACGAAGCCACTCTGATTCGGGGAAACAAGTCTCTCCACCACATCCCTCAACCGAGAGTACAACAGCTTCGAGATGATTTTGTTCGTGACATTGCACAGGCTGATCGGACGGAAGTCCGACCAAGCGCGTGCACCCTCGACTTTGGGAATAAGAGTGATCGTGGTGGCGGTAAAGCCCTGAGGCATAGGAGAACCCTGGAAAAAATCAAGAACAGCACCAAAAACATCCTGATGGACAATCTCCCAGCAATGCTGAAAGAACGCCGAAGGAAAAGCCATCAGGGCCAGCAACGCTATCAGGGTGAATGGAGAAGACGGTCGCGCGGACCTCCTCCAAAGAGGGAATCGCAGCAATACCATCATTCTCCACAGCAGAGATAACCGAGGAAAACCCGAAAAATCAGGGCAATCGAGCGCAGAGGGCTCCCCGGTAAGAAGATCCTGGAAAAACAAGGCTCCCGACTGCTGAATCAAATCCTGAGACGTCAGGCAACCCCATTCTCCCATATGCGGAAAATTTTATTCGCCACGCGCTTTTTCCTCACCATATTATGGAAGAGTCTGGTGTTCCGCTCACCATCCTCAAGCCAATGGCAAGCCGCTTTCTGTTTCCAAAAATCCGCCTCCATGGCGGTGATACGAGCCAGATCCTCATTGCGATCGGACAGGGAAGTCCAATTCGCGTCAGAAGGGTCGGCCTCACAAACATCCTCAGCTGAACGAACAGCCCTCTCAGCCTCAGTGAGTCTATCAAAGATGTTACCAAAAACATCCGATTCCACCACCGGAGGTGATGCTTGAGACGCTTCATCTTGGCAAAAAGCCGAGGCATGCCGCTCAGACTGCAAGGCAGATTCCAATTAAGCCTCACAGTCTGCAAAAAACCATGGTGCCTAACCCACATACGCTGGAAGCGAAACGAGCTCGGCCCACGGGCAAAAACAGGGGCGGTAACCAAAAGCGGACAGTGATCCGAGACAGTACGAGCGAGATGTTCAACCCGAATCGAGCTGAAATGATCGCCCCAATCAACAGAAACCAAGACCCTGTCCAAACGCTTCCAAATGGTCTTATTCGTCCAAGTGAACGAAGACCCCTCAAAACCAGCATCGATCAAGCCAGAATCAAGAATAAAAGTGTTGAACTCCTCCATGGGTAGCAACCTACCACCACGGGAGCCCAAGCACTCAGACGCATCCCTGACGACATTAAAGTCGCCCCCAACCAGCCAGGGACCCAAAACAGGCTTAACCAAAAGCAAAGAAGCCCAAAGATCCCTACGCTGAACATAATCACATCTAGCATAGACAAAAGAACAAAATATCTCTGTCGGCAAGAAAGAGGCAGAGACTCTGATGTGAAGGAACTGAGCATGATCAAAAACACACTCCGCCCTCACATCAGCAGCAAAAAATACCCAGATATGACCGGAGAGATTAGAGATGACTCCAGAAAACCCCAAACGGCGAGTCATGAATCTCGGATCCAGATCAATCAAGGGCTCCAAAACAGCCAAAACCTTAATCTGTTTCTCCTTCACAAAGGCATGAAGCCTCTGCTGGGACTCCGAACCTCGAAGTCCCCGGATATTCCAGATTAAACAATTCATGGGGAACGGGTGGAAGAAGGACCCGATCGCTTTTTATGCGATCGCCGACCATCATCCTGAGGTCTTTTTCTGGGGTTGGACATGTCAGTGTCCAGAATACTACACTCGGACCCACAGCTAACTCCAGACACAGAATGTCGATCAAAATCCTGATCAGGATCATCAGCCGACATGTGACTGGGGGTCATCTCAAGAATAGGGGGTCCCTGTCGAGCAATCAACTCGTCCAGCATAGAAGTGGCATCAGCAGGGGATGCAGGAAAAGATGGGACCGAGTGGCTGCTATGATTTTCAATACAAACCTCCGGGAGGACAAACACAGTCACCACATCCGGGCGTGGAGATCCAAGGTCATCCACGCAGTCCATAAAAGGAACACTCTCATCGTCCTCAGCCACCGTGACCGCAGGGCGGTCAGAAGAAGGGGCCTCCTGATGAGAACTCAAACCGACAGAGGGATCAGGAACACCTAATCCAAGCTCCTCAGAGCCAACCTCTGTCTCCTGCAAATGTGAAAGAACTCCAAAAGAGTTCGAAGCAAGTGGGTCATCCCTCGGAAGAGCCTGACGAACAGGCCTCCGTCTCTGTCTACGCCGAGGACCATGGCCATTGACATGAAGCTGGGGCTGTGGTCCCGGGACAATGACAGGGGCTGCACCCTCAGGTGGTGCCTGAGCAGGAGGCGCCTCTGGCTGAGGAGGCCTCGATCAGCAGGCTTGGATCGAGCAGGTTTAGGATTTTTACCATGAGAATAGCAAATGTCGGTCGAATGACCCAACATCTTGCAATCCAAGCAATACCCAGGTATTTTCTCATACACAACATCAATCTCCTGGGTATGATCACCCCAACCCACCCAAATTTGCTTAACGGGTGGTTCCAACACATTCATCTCCACACAGACTCGAGCAAAAGCGCTCCGAGAGGAGTCAGCAGTAAAGTCATCCATTTTCACCGGATTGCCCAAAATCTTAGCAAGGGCAAAAAGACTTTTCTTGTTAAACAGGTGAATGGGCAAACCCGGGAGACGCACCCAAACAGGGGCGATGGGAGATTCTTCCTGTAGATTGAATTCCGGGGTCCATTTGGAGAAACGGATCCCGAGAGGTCCCACCATCATCTGCCCACGCGTCCAAAAAAACGCATAATCCTCCTCACAATGAAGTGAGAGGATCAGAAAACCCCGAGGCAAAAACCTCAAATCAAAAGATCGCTTCAATCCCAAACGAGCAAATGCCTTAGAAATTTCCGAGTTTGGGACTAAGGATCGATTACCAGAAATCTTCCCAACTAAAGAAAACTTAAAAGGCTCGGTCAGGGAAGACATTACCTCATCCGGAAAAGAATACCCGGTTTCCCATCCTTAAGAGTCGGCCGAGGCATTTCTTCCATAGCATCCAAGACATCTCCAAAGCCATTCTTCCCGAGCGAGGGAAGTAGGAGCCAGAGCATCCCTAAATGACACCGGAAACGTCTTTGTCGCTCGAAATCAGATTTAGAAGCCATACCCGAGTTGTTTGACTGTTGAGTTGACCCGGTCAACGCGCTGAGTTGACCCGCCGAGTTGACCGGCGAGTTGACCACCGGAGAAGTACCAAAGATCGGCGACGGCGAGGAGATCACGGAACCGGTCTTCAATCCACTAGAACCGGCCGGCAGAGGGGTCGATTGAACCAAAGGATGAGAATAAAATCGAGTTTGCCCTAGAATTTGGGGGTTTCCGATCGGTGGCCGGAAACCGGAAATTGAAGGAGGCAAAATCCTACCCATGACTGGACGATCAAGCTGTGAAGAGGAATTGAAAACACTCGCCGTGACGGCGCCGGAATCGGACGGAGAAGGAGACGTGAACGGCGCGACTGTAGCAGAAATCGTAGATCTGAAATTGCCGCCGGAGGAGAACACCATTGGACCCGATTCCGGTGGCATTAGCTTCGTCTCAGCATGGGCATTCCAGATCGGGAGCCCTTTTTTACAGAGGTGGTCGGAATCAGCCGGAATCGGAGAAAAACCAGTCGCCTGCGCAGTGAACAGTACTGCCGAGGCTTCAATCGGAAAATGCGACGGAACGGCGGGGTTATCCGGTCGCGCAGGGGTGGGAGAATGACGGGGAGGAAGAGGCGAGTCTAATGGATGGTCGCCGGCACAAAGAGGAGCGACGGTGACCGCCGGCGAAGCAGGTGAAGAAACGGCCGGAATTTCAAACGCGAAATCGGAGGGGCAATCGGACGTGGAATGATCTGAAATTTTGGTATGTTGGTCGCCGTGAGGTGGCGGTTCACATGGGTGGTTGGCCGGCCGGGATCCGGCGGCGGCGGCATGGCGGTGGTGAGGGCGTGAATAGTAACGTTTAGTGTGTTTTTTCGACCTTTTACTGTGTGTTTTTTGAGAGAAATTTTTTGGGTCAAAGGGTCTAGGTCCGGGGGGGGTTTCCCCCCCCCCCCCCCCACCCCCCTAGGGTCGAGGGTCTAGGGGCGAAGGGGGCTAGGGGCTAGGATCGATTTAGGGGCTAGGGGCTAGGGGCTAGGGTCTAGGGTCGGAGGTCTGGGTCTCGGTCTCGGGTCGCGGGTCTCGGGTCTGCGGGTCTCGGGTCTCGGGTCCGAGGGTCCTAGGGTCTAGGGTCTAGGGTCTAGGGTCTAGGTTAGGGGGTTAGGGGTTAGGGGTTAGGGGTTTAGGGTTTAGGGGTTAGGGTTTAGGTTTAGGGTTCGGGGTTCAGGGTTCGGGGTTCAGGGTTCGGGGTTCGGGGTTCAGGGTCGGGGTTGAGGGTTCGGGGTTGAGGGGTCGGGTTGAGGGGTCGGGGTTGAGGGTCCGGGTGAAGGGTCCGGGGGGTTTTTGAGGGGGTTGCGGGGTCAGGGTTGAGGGTTTAGGGTTTAAGGGTTTAGGGTTTAGGTTTCGGGTTTAGGTTTCGGTTCGGGGTCGGTTTTCGGGTTTTAGGGGTTCATGGGGGGTTAGGGGTTCAGGGTTCAGGTTCAGGTTCAGGGTTCAGGGTTCCAGGGTTCAGGGTTGAGGTTCAGGGTTGAGGTTCAGGTTGAGGGTTCCAGGGTTAGGGGGTCAGGGTTGAGGGGTCAGGGTTTAGGGGTCAGGGTTTAGGGGTCAGGGTTAGGGTTCAGGTTCAGGGTTTTAAGGTTTAGGGGTAGGGTTGGGTTTTAGGTTTAGGGGTTAGGGTTTAGGGTTTAGGGGTTAGTGGTAGGGGTTAGGGGTTTAGGTTTTGGGGTTTTGGGTTGTGGTTTTGGGGTTTTGGGGTTTTAGGGTTTTAGGGGTTTAGGGTTAGGGGTTTAGGGTTAGGGGTTAGGGGTTAGGGGTTTAGGGGTTTAGGTAGGGTTTTAGGGTTTTTTTTTTTTTTTTTTTTTTTTTGTTTTTTTTTTTTTGTTTTTCTCGGAACACCGCCGATGCGGGGGGGTTAGGCAGACCCTACCGGTATATATCCACAAAAAGAAGGCAGTAACAATAC
>NC_133112.1:37818651-37823651 GCF_022965805.1 Primulina eburnea | reverse complement strand
TCCTAAACCCGAACCCTAAACCCGAAACCCGAAACACCTAAACCCTAAACACCCGAAAACACGAACCAGAAACCCTAAACCCTAAACCCTAAACACTAAAACACTAAACCTGAAACACGAACCTAAACACGAACCCCCTAGACCCTAAACCCTAACCCTAAACCCTGAAACCTAAACCCTAAAACCCTAAACCCTAAACCCCTAAACCCTAACCCAACCCTAAACCCTAAACCCTAACTAAACCTAACCCAAACCCTAACTAAACCCTAACCCTAACCCCTAACCCAACCTAACCGAACCACCTAAACACCTAAAACCCGAACACACCTAACGCCTAAACCTAAAGCCCCAAACAACGCACTAAACCAAACCCTAAACCCTAACCGACCCTAAACCCTAAACCCTAAACACGAAAACCCACTAAACCTAAACACCTAACCCTAACCCTCAAACCCAATAACCCTAAACCCTAAACCTAGACCCTAAACCCAAAACCTAAACCTACCCTAAACCCCTAAATAACCCTAACCCTAACCCTAAAACCCTAACCCTAACCCCTAAACCCTAAACCTAAACCCTAAACCCTAAACCCTAACCCCTAAACCCTAAACCTAAACCCTAAACCCTAACTAAACCCTAACAAACCCTAAACCCTAAAAAACCCTAAACCCTAACCCTAACCCTAAACCCCCTAACCCTAAACCCTAAACAACCACTAACCCTAAACCCTAACCCTTAAACCCTAAACCTAACTAAACCTAAACCCTAACCACTAAACCCTACCCTGGACGGGCGCTAAAACACCTAAACCCAACCCTAAACCCTAAAACCGTAACCCTAAACCTGAAACCCTAAACCCTAAACCTCAACCCTAAACCCTAAACCCTAAACCCTAAAACCCTAACTACCCTAAAAATAACCCTAAACCCCTAAACCCTAAAAACCCTAAACCCTCAACCAACCCACCCAAACCCTAAACCCTAAACCTAAACCCTAACCTAACCCTAAACCCTAAACCCTAAACCCTAAACCCTAAACCCGAAAACCTCAACCCTAACCCCTAAACCCTAAACCCTAAACCCTAAACCCTAAAACCCTAAACCCTAAACCCTAAAACCCTAAACCCTAAACCCTAACCCTAAACCCTAAAACCCTAAAACCCGAAAAAAAAACCCTAAACCCTAAACCCTAAACCCTAACCCTAAACCCTAAACCCTAAACCCTAAACCCTAAACCTAACCTAAAAAAACCCTAAAACCCTAAACACTCACACTAAACCCTAAACCCTAAACCCTAAACCCCCTAAACCCTAAACCCTAAAAACCCTAAACCTAAACCACTAAACCCTAAAAAAAAAAACCTAAACCCTAACCCTAACTAAACCAACCCTAAAAACCCTAAACCTAAACCCTAAACCCTAAACCCTAAAACCCTAAAACCTAAACCCTAGAACCCTAACCCTAAACCCTAAACCCTAACCCTAAACCCTAAAACCTAAACCCTAAACCCTAAAACCCTAAACCCTAAACCCTAAACCCTAAAACCCTAAACCCTAAGACCCTAAACCCTAACCTAAACCTCTAAACCCTAACCCCTAAACCCTAAACCCTAAAAACCCTACCCCTAAACCCTAACCTAAACCACCTAAAAACCCTAACCTAAAGCCCTAAAACCTAAAACCCTAACCCTAAAACCCTAAACCCTAAACCTAAACCCTAAACCCTAAACCCTAACTAACCGAAACCCTAACACCTAAGAACCCTAACCCTAACACCCTAAAACCCTCAAACCCTAAACCCCTAACCCTAAACCCTAAAACCTAAACCTAACCCAAACCCTAAACCCTAAACCCTAACCCACCCTAAATACCCACCTAAACCCTAAACCCTAAACCCTAAACCCTAAACCCTAGAAACCTAACCCTAAACCCTAAACCCTAAACCCTAAACCCTAACCCTAACCAAAACTAACCCTCTAAACCCTAACCCTAACCCCTAACAAACCCTAAACCCTAAACCCTAAAAAACCCTAACCCTAAACCCAATACCTAACACCTAAACCCCTAAAAACCCTAAAACCAAATCCTAACCCGAAACCCTAAAACCCTAAACCCTAAAACCTTAACCCTAACACCCTAAACACCATAAACCCTAAACCCTAAACCCTAAAACCCTAACCCTACCCTAACCCTAAACCCTACACCCTAACCCAACCCTAAACCCAACTCCTAAACCCTAACACCGACAACCCTAAACCCTAACCCTAAAACCCACTAAACCAAACCCTAAACCCTAACAACCTAAACCCACTAAACCCTAAACCGAACCCTAACCCGAAACCCTAAAACCCTAAACCCCCTACAACCCTAACCTAAACCCTAAACCTAAACCGCTAAAAACCCTAAACCCTAAACCAACCCATAAAGCCCTAAACCCTAAACCCTAAACCCTAAACCCTAACCCTAAACCCTAACCCTAAACCAACACCCTAACCTAAAAACCCTAAACCCTAACCCTAAAACCCTAAACCAAACCCTAAACCCTAAACCCGTAACACCCTAAACCCTAACCCTAAACCCTAAAACCCTAACCTAAAACCTAAACCCTAAACACCCTAAACTCCTAACCCTAAACCTAAACCCTAAACCCTAAACCCTAAACCCTAACCCTCAAACCCTAAACCCTAACCCTAACGCCTAAACCCAACTAAACCCATAAAAAAGATACCCTAACCCTAAACCCGAACCCTAAACCCTAAACCTAACCCTAAACCCAAACAACCCTAACCCTAACCCTAAAACCAAACCTAAACCCTAAACCCTAACCCTAAACCCTAAACCCTAAACCAACCCTAAACCTACTAAACACCCTAACCCCTAAACCATAACCTAAACCACTAAACCCTAAACCCAAACCCCTAACCCAAACCCTAAAAAAACTAAAGGGACCCTAAAAACCCTAAAAAACCCACTCCAACCCTAAACCCTAAACTAAACCCTAAAACACCGTAAACCCTAAACCCTAAACTAAACCCTAAAACCCTAAACCCTAAAGCCCGTTAACCCTAAACCCGATAACCTAAAACCCTAACACTAAACCCTAACCTAAACCCTAACCCTAAAAACCATAACCCCTAATCCACCCCTAACCCTAAACCCTAAACCTCCTAAACGAAACCCAGCCTACACCCTAAATAACCAAAACCCTAAACCCTAAAACCCGTAAACCAACCCTAAACCCTAAACCCTAAACCCTAACCCAAACTAGCCCTAACCCTAAAACCAACCCTAAACCCTAAAACCCTAAACCCTAACCAACCCTAAACCCTAAACCTAACCCTAACTACCCTAAACCCCACCTAAACCCCACCTAAAACTAAACCCTACCTAAACCCTAACCTAAACCCTAAACCCTAAACCCTAACCCCTAACCCTAACACCTAAACACTGAACCCTAAAACCCGATAAACCCTAAACCCTAGACCCTAAACCACAACCCGAACCCTAAAACCATAAGCCCTAAAAAACCCAAACCTAAACCCTAAACCCTAAACCCTAACCCTGAAACACTAAACCCGTAAACCCTAAACCCTAAATGCCTAAACCCACTAAACCCTAACCCCTAAACCCTAACCCCCCTAAACCCTAAAACCCTAAACCCCCTAAACCCTAACCAAACCCCCCTAACCCTAACCCAAACCTAAACCTAACCCAAACCTAAACCTACTAACAACCCTAAACCTCTAACCCTACACACCCGTACAAACCCTAACTAACCCTAAACTAACCTAAACCCTAAACCAACTACGCAAACCAACTAACCCTAAGAACCCTAAACCCTAACCAACCCAACACACTCAAACCCAGAACCCCAAACCACCCCACCTAAACACATAAACCCTAACTACCCACCTAAACCAACCACGAACCCAAACCCTAACCCTCTAACCCTATAACCCTAAACCCTAACAAACCTAAACCCTAATCCCTAAACCCTAAACCTAAAACCCGAAAGCCCTAACCTAACCCTCAACCCTAAGCCTAAACCCTAACCCTAAACCCTAAACCCTAAACCCACTAAACAAACTCCGTAACAAACCCGAAACCCTAAACCCTAAACCCTAAACCTAAAACCCTAAACACCTAAACCCTAACCTACCCTAACACAAACCTAAACCCCTAAACCACCCTAACCTCAAACCCTAAAACCCAACCCTAAAAACCCTAACCCCTAAACCCCAAACCCTAAACCCTAACCCTAACCCTACCTAACCCTAAAAAACCTAGCAAACTAAACCCGAAACCCTAAGCCAAAACCATAAACCCTAAACCCAATACCCTAAAACCATAAACCCGTCAAACCCTAAACCCTAAACCCTAAACAACCCTAAACCCTAAACCCAAACCCTAAAAACCCTAAACCCTAAACACCCTAACACCCAAACCCTAACCCTAAACCCAAACCCTAAAACCCTAAAACCCTAACCCTAAAACCTAAACCCTAAACCCTAAACCAAACCCAAACCCGAAACCCCTAAACCACTAAACCCTAAACCCGAAACCCTAAACCCGAAACCCTAAACCCCACTAAACCCTAAACCCTAACCCTAAACCACTAAACCTAAAACACTAAACCCTAAACCCTAAACCCTACAACCCTAAACCCTAAAACCCTAAACCTAAACCCTAAACCCTAAACCCTAAACCCTAAACCTAAACCCAACCTAAACCTAAACCCTAAACCCTAAACCCTAAACCCTCAAACCCGAAAAAAAACCCTAACCCTAAACACCTAACCCTCCAACTAACCCCTAACCTAAACATCCTAAACCCTAAAACCTAACCCAACTAAACCCTAAACCCTAAACCCTAAACCAAACCCTAAACCCGAACCTAAACCTAACTAAACCCAAACAACCCCCTAAACCCTAACCCTAAACCCGTAACCCTAAACCGACTAAACCCTAAAACAAACCAAACTAAACCTACTAACCCTAGACCC